>NC_057814.1:473660725-473700218 GCF_018294505.1 Triticum aestivum | reverse complement strand
TCTCCTTGCACGACACGCAATTGATCTCTGAACATCAATCGATCTCGTCAACATGTGTCAGGGCATGAACCGAATGGGATGTCAAAACTAAGACGCGAAGCGACACGTAGTGGAGGAAAAGTGAAACATTAAACGAACCATTTGTTTGTATGCATGTCGGACAGATTACAAAACATTGGAAATACAAGCATGGTCTAGGCCCACATGCGAATGATACTCGGCGGAATGTTCAAATGAGGCATGCGGGAGGATGGACTCGACCGGAGGGCGACATGATCGACGGAGAAGAGGGTTGGAGAGGAATGAGAAATAAGCAAACGCCACATGATTATACTTGAATGGCTCAAATAAACAATAAGTTGTCCCGCTTGGCCTACATAGTGAAAGGCCTAATGCGCAACGGGAGCACTGACGCTCGAATATGGCCGGGAAAACAGGAAAACCGACATGTGGGGCACACCTGTCAGGACGACGTACCACAGACTAGTCCAACGGAGGAGCTGGCCCACGACCTCCTCGCCATCGGCAACCGTTCATGTGGGTCGTGGGGGCCAACAACGTGGCGCAGCTCCAGCACCGCCTCTGGACACGGCGACCGCGGTGAGCGACACGCTCATCGCCGCTAGACACGGTCGGTTTCAGTGTGCCGAGGGTGGCGTTAGTGCTGTGGCATGACGAACAATATGTTTGGTTTGTGCCCAAGGTTGCCCCATCAAAGCATCGGGTAGCCAAAATATTGGTTGAGGATTTGGTTGCCCATGATTTGGCCGACATTGGCAAGAAAAATGAACTAGAGTTGGCTAGAGTTCATTGGCATACCAAAAAAATGGCAACCATCCAAACAAAGACCAATCTTTGGATCATGACCAAAATTTTGGTAAGGTGCACTTTGGCCACAATCCAAACACACCCCAACACCCGGCTCGTCGAGGATGCACCGGGCGCCGGGACGCGTCCGCGGAGTGGTGTAGCGCGGCCAACTGCATCCTTAGGACCTGAGACCATGCCGGGTCATCTTGCTTTTTCAATGACATGCGGGGATCGCATGTGAGCAAAGGGCATCTCCAACGTTGCCACGATCGCAGCTGACTACCCTGGCACACCAAAAACCCTCGTCCCTCGCGCCGTCGCGCGGTGCATTCCTTATGCCATCGTTAAGAGGCTCGGTGCCCGAGGAACCAACTCCGGCGACTTAATGACGCACCAGGACGCTTGGCCTCACCGAAATGTGCTACTTAAAGCGGCAACGCCCAGCTAACCTCCACACCATAGCGCATCGTCCTCCTACCTAGCACGACATCCGCCATGACCGCAAGCGCGAACGCTCTGCGGGAGATCTTGTCTTCGGGGATGAAGCTCGATGTCGCCGCCCTTGCTCAAGTCGCCTCTCGCGACGCAATAGCAGCGTAGCTGGACGCGGACGCGACCGCACAAGCGGTGGCCACGCTGGCGGCCGACGACGGGAGCATCGTCAGCCACGCGTCCTACTTGTCACCGTCCAACGTCCGGCACCGCCGAGGTCATGGACTCCTCCGAGGATGAGTAGGCATGGGAGGCGGCAGGGCATGGTGTGCCAACTGGCCGGTCCATATCCCGTGTTCTACTCTTCCTCGCCGGAGACCGCGCCTTCACTTCACGGGTCTTGAACCCCGCCCCCGTACATAGAGATCTGTTGACACCTGATTTTGGCAAGATACAGAGTGAAAGGGTTTTCAGCATGAGAAAGTTTCACATCGTCAAGTGGAACAACTTTGATGTTTAGGCTATCGCCATTCGGCCTCATCTCAGTGGCCGAAGTTGTACTCCGAGTGACAAAATTTACTGTTCTGAGTGCTTTTCGGCCGATTACGCCCTCATTATGACCTCAGATGAAGGAGCACTCTAAAGGAATTGTCTTCGTATCATCGAGGCAATTGATTTTGATATATAAATCATCTTAATCTGAGTTCATATGCAAAACTTACAGTCAATACGGTTTGGACAGGCCAGAGACCAAAATATTACGCTTGACACCAGACACATATTGATGAGTGTCTGATGCAATGCGTGAGAAATTCGGCCCTCAAGACGGCCTTGAATCAAAAAACCTTCAACACAGAAAAGTTTCCTCTCGTCGAGCCGATCGATTTTCATATATAATTCGTCTCAATCCGAGGTCGTATGAGGCTTGGAGAGACAAGACAAGATTAGGCTGTGTTTTCAGTCGAAAATCCGAGTGAAAAAGTTTACCATCCGAGTGAAAATTTACCGGTCGAGTGAAAGTTTGCTGACCAGATGAACTTATTATTATCCGAGTCAAATATGGTCATCCGAGTGAAATTGTCCTCCAGGTGAAAATATTCCGAGTGAAAAGATTGCCATCGGAACGAAAACTTGCCGGTCGAGTAAGATATTGCCTTCCGAGTGGAAATATAGTCATCCGAGTGGAAATATAGTCATCTGAGTGAAAGATTGTCTTCCGAGTGAAAAAGTCCAGTCGGACGATCCGAGCGAAAGTCTCTAATATGTGAGTGGATGAGCTCGAATCCAAGTGAAACTGAACATGTGCCCCAAAGATTATCAAGAGGACCTCGGATGAAGAAGTGTTCAATACAGAAGTTGTGCGTATCATCAAGACGGTAAACTTTGGTTTTGGAGTCATCATCATCAGAGATAGTATATGGCCTACAAATTCACTACGAGACTCGGATAATCCAGTCTACTGCAAGACCGAGTCCGACTGGAAGGTAAAGATGACCTCGAAAAGTATTCAAGACGGCCTTATTTGAAAAAGTTATCAACATGAGGGTTGTTTGTATCGTCGAGGCGCACAAGTTTGATATTTGGGCCGTCTTGATCGGAGATCATATGCAAGCTCGGCGGACCGCACAAGGAGGGAGACAGAAGTTGGGCCAGATTCAGACTGAATCCGAGTTGGAATAGAACTAGGACTCTAGGACGTGAATTGATGTAATTTCTTGTAAGGATAGCCTAGATGAATCCTTTACTTGCACGGGAAGTACAGCCGCCTCTTATATATATTGGGGGTGATGGCCGATTGAACAACACACAATCGAACAAATCAATATACTACTTTTCCAGTTTACGTTTTATCTCTCCACCGTTTTCTCTCTCGTTCTTCGCTGTTCTTCGTGCTTGAGAGCTGTGAATTTCGAGGCTCTAGGGGCAAGCGAATCGATCTAGGGCAGCCCATAGCCGCCGCACTCCCTGACGGGGTCCCTCCCGGGGGTGTGGGGTTTTCGGGTCTGCAAAAGCGCCCGTCGACTGTCTTGTGTATCGCGCTGTCGGTCGGGTCTCCTTCGACGTGAGCTACGGTGCATCACCCCCGACGTCGAGGGTACACGTGACGTGTTCGTGTGTCAACACACCTTTTGGCGACTCCGCTGGGGAACGAAGATCAATCATCATCATCCACCAGGTCCGATCTTCCCAAGCCATCTGAGGTAGACGCCGAAAACATCATTAAGCCTAGTCTTGATGAGATACCGGCCGATCATCGCCAAGTCTATGAGGAGTACAAGAAGGCGCGCGAGGAGAAGGACTTGCAGGAGTTCCTTGCAAAGTTCAAGGATCGCCAAGGCAACATCACTCCGATTGAAGAAATCAAGTTCCCTCCTCTTCAAGCCGAGTAGGTTAAACCCTCTGTAAGTACTGCCTTTTCTCCTGAGCAGTGGGCTGAGATTGAAAGTCGTATTGCTGACGGTAACAATCTAGTCTATCAAACTTTCATAGAAAATACTAATGCTCAGAAGGATATATCTCAATCGTCTAGTGGTAATGATGGTGTAGCTGCTACTGTGCAAAACCCTAATCTGGCTTTACCTATTGCATCGGCGCCTCCCGTGCCGATGGCTTATTATCCTACCCAAACAAATCAGATTGTGACTACACCCATCAACCCTATTATGAGCATGCCAAGTTCGGTGGCAACGCCGAACCAAACCCTACCTACAGCTACAACCACTCGACCACTACCAAATTATGGGTCGACATACATGCCACAATTCCTACCTACAGCTAGTAACCCTACTCCTCCTATGCCACTGCCTCAAGCTTCATCGTCCACTATGGATGATGGTCTAGCTAATCTTAGAGAGGAGATGGCTAAGATGCTTCGAGAGAATTTTGGAGTTGAGTTACCTCGGAATCGGATTTACCAAAAGCCGTACCCCGAGTACTTTGATGCCATCCAGTGCCCTCCAGGATATAAAATTCCAGATTTTGTTAAATTTAATGGAGAAGGCACAAAAACCACATGGGAGCATGTTAGTCAATATTTAGCACAATTGGGTGAGGCAGGCTCATTGAATGAATTGAAAGTGCGTTTATTTCCTTTATCATTAACTGGTACCGCATTTTCATGGTTTTCTTCTTTACCCCATGGTTCCATTCGGGTTTGGTCGCAGCTAGAGCAGAAGTTTCATGATCACTTTTATAGCGGCGACAATGAACTCAAGTTGTCACATCTAACATCGGTTAAACAGAAGCATGATGAATCAGTCTCCGATTACGTCAAGAGATTCAGAGAAACAAAAAACCGGTGTTTTAGTTTGGTGATAACCGAGAGGGACTTGGCGGACCTAGTGCTGAGTGGTTTGAGAACTCCCATTAGAGAAAAGCTAGAAGGCTATGAGTTCTTAAATATTAACCAAGTCTTACAAAGGGCTTTGGCTCAGGAAAGCCGAAGCAAAGACCTCAAAGAAGTGCATAGATACAAAGCCGATCGTCCAAAGATGAATATGGTGGAATATGATAGTGATCACTCGGACGACGAGGGTGATGTTTTTGCTACTGAATTTGTTTAGCCATCTAAGGCCAAACCATTTACTTGCAATGATCTGAAACCAATTCATAAGAATCGTGATGAAGAGATGAAGTTTACTTTTAACATTGCTAAATGTGATCGAATATTTGATGCTTTGCTGCAGGCTAAGATTATTAGAATATCTCATACTTTACCACCGTTTGAAGAGCTAAAACGGCGTGCTTATTGCAAGTATCATAATTCTTTTTCTCATGCTACTATCGATTGCAATGTTTTTCGACGACAGATACAATCGGCCATTAATGACGGACGATTGAACTTTTCTGAGATGCAAGTTGATAAACAGCCTTTTCCAATGAATACCATGGATTTGGAAGGGAAGAAGTTACTCATTCGGCCGGAGGTAGCCGAATCTGCTAATAAAGCTAATGTCATTGTTGGTGAGCCCAGGAAAGACAAGGAGGACAACAAGGTCTTGGGGAGACAGGTTGTGCTTTGTAAGCAACCCGATGGCAAGGAAGTGATCAAAATCACCATCAAGAATCCTACACTCGGGGGGCAACTACAAGTGCAAGAAAATGCTCGTGTGAGATTTGTCAAGCCCAAGAGTCCAGAAGTTGGCAAGTGGAAGAGGAATGAAGTTAAAGTGCAGTGCAAGCGGATCAAACCAACTTTTGATATGTTGCTATCCAAATATGCCAATCAGTCGGCTGGTTCCGGCTCTAACCGGCCATCATACTTGAAGCGACCAAGGTCACCATCAGATGATATGTTTAGTCAGTATATGAAGACCAAAGGCGCTATTTCCAGAAGAGCAGAGGCAAACTGTTTGGGACTGACTTGAATACTCATATAATGGCCGACTGAACATCGGTAACTATCGGTCGGCTGGTCAAAACATGCGACCGGATGGAAATTATCCGAGTGTAAGAATGCACCCAGGTGGAAGCTATCCGAGTGAAAAAATGTGGCCAAGTAGATTCCATCCGACTGAATTCCATCCGAGTGACATCCATCCGAGTGGATTCCATCAGAGTAAAAAGGTGCGCCCGAGTGGAAATTTCATGCATCTGGAAAGTCGAAAAGAATGGCGTGTTAAATCACCAAGTGTTGCAGCAGTTGAGTCGGGAAAAGGCAAGGAGAAAATGGATGCCGACTCACTTATCTTGGGCACCGAAACATTTGCCATACAGCAGCCGATTGTGCTTAGCAATCCGACTGAGCCGATACTTGCTATCGCGCCAAAGCACTCAGCTAATGACCATGAAGCAAGCACCAGCCAAATAAAAATGAGAGATCCTAAATACACTCAGCCAAAGTGGTGTCCTCCAGGGCTAACAAAGACACAAAAAAAGAAACTACAGAGGTCAAGGAGTCAAGAGATGGCAGAACAAGAGGCCGAGAAGCAAAGGGATAAGTTGTTCAATGACACTCGGCCTATGGTACCTACAAAACACGTGTGGAGGCCCAAACAAATACAAGATGCGGTGGCTTCTACACCTATCACAGCAGCACCTACATTACCAAATGAGGACGACGCAATCATTGCATCATCTATGTTACCTATTGCTTCCTCTTCACTCGGACAAATTTCAGAATCGGTGGATGCACTCGAGGAGGAGGCTGATATGTTGGACTATGAGTCTACGCCGGTTCATGAAGGTATGGATATCAATATGGTGTATTACTTACCTGCTGAGTTTCGTGCTGTAGATGAGGAAGGGGAGGTGGCTCAGCTGGATTTTGGCCCTAAAAACGCAATATTCGAGAAGCCAAAAGAACCAGTAACGCACCTGAAACCATTATATCTCAGAGGTCATATCAATGGGTCGCCGCTCACTCGGATGCTTATTGATGGTGGTGCTGTGGTAAATCTTATGCCCTATTCGGTCTTCAAGAAATTGGGTTTGCCTGATGAAGAATTGATCAAGACCAATATGGTGCTCAACGGATTTGAAGGCAAAGAGAAAACTGAAGCCAAAGGTGTAATGTATGTGGAGCTTACAGTCGGAAGCAAAACTTTGGCTACTGCATTCTTTGTCGCTGAGGTGCAAGGTAACTACAACGTTATACTAGGCCGTGATTGGGTTCATGCAAACCAGTGCGTGCCATCCACTATGCACCAGTTTTTGATTCAGTGGGTTGATGATGAAGTGGAAGTCATTCATGCGGATAACTCGGCCTGTGTTGCTTTGCCCGATACATCGGTGGATTGCCAACATCCCAATGCTACTTGCATGACGGGACGTGACTTATCAGAATTTCATTTTCTCAGCGCGACCAAGAATGGTTTTGTGCCCGTCTCTTTAAAGCCGACTGAATGCAATCGGCTCCAAGGTATGATATGTTTAAATGGATCCTAATTCCGAGTGGTTACAAAAACGTCTTGTAAAGTATCGGTCCAGTGAGAACGATATGTATGAGTCTATAGAGGAGTTGGACGACATGGATAAACTTGGACAAGGTTTTACATCAGCCGATCCATTAGAAGAGGTAGATATTGGAGACGGTTCAGTCACTCGACCGACATTTATAAACAAAAATTTGAAAGCCGATTGTAAGGCTAAGTTAATCGAGCTATTGAAAGAATATGTTTGTTGCTTTGCATGGGAATATCATGAGATGCCAGGGTTAAGCCGAGAGCTAGTGGATCATCGGTTGCCTATAAAGGCCGGTTTTAGACCTTATAAACAGTCGGCCAGAAAATTTAATCCGAAAACATATGACCGGATCAAGGAAGAGATTGGTCGACTACTTGAAGCTAATTTCATTCGACCTTGCAGGTATGCCGAGTGGATTTCTAACATTATCCCAGTGGAGAAGAAAGGATCCAGCAAGTTGAGGGTGTGCATTGATTTCAGAGATTTGAATAGGGCTACACCCAAAGATGAGTATCCTATGCCAATAGCCGATATGCTTATTAATGATGCTTCTGGACATAAGGTTATTAGCTTTCTAGATGGTAATGCTGGACACAATCAAATTTTTATGGCCGAAGAGGACATGTACAAAACGGCTTTCCGATGTCCTGGTTTCCTTGGTTTGTTTGAGTGGACAGTGATGACATTCGGATTAAAAAATGCTGGAGCCACGTATCAAAGGGCTATGAATTTAATTTTTCATGATTTACTCGGTGTCATACTTGAAGTTTATATTGATGATATTGTTGTCAAATCGGATGCTTTTGAATCTCACTTGGCTGATTTGCGTTTAGCTTTCGAAAGAATGAAAAAGTCTGGATTGAAGATGAATCCTTTAAAGTGTGCATTCAGCGTATCAGCTGGCAAGTGTTTGGGTTTCATTATTCATGAAGATGGCATAGAGATTGATCCCAAAAAGATAGAGGCCATACATAAAGTGGAGGCTCCAACATGCAAGAGAGATATGCAAAAGTTCCTTGGCAAGGTCAATTATTTGAGAAGGTTCATAGCTAATCTGTCAGGGAAAGTTGATGCATTTACTCCTATCCTTCGGTTAAAGAATGATGCTGATTTCACTTGGGGGCAAAACAGCAAGAAGCATTTGATATGATCAAGAATTATTTGTGCACTCCCCCGGTGAGGAAAGCACCCAAGCATAGGGAACCCTTCAGACTTTACATTGCAGCAGAGGAAGGAGTTATTGGTGTTGTTCTAACTCAAGAGACCGAAGGAAAAGAGCATGCCATCACTTATTTGAGCCGCCGCTTATTGGACGCCGAGACAAGGTATACATTTATTGAAAAATTATGTCTATGCTTATATTATGCTTGCACAAAACTGAGACGTTATTTAGTGCCGAGTGCTTGTGTAGTAGCTTGTCAAACCGATGTCATTAAATACATGTTGCATAGGCCATTCTTAGTGGTAGAATTGGCAAGTGGGCTTATGCTTTGATTGAATATGATTTGGCTTATGAATCTCTAAAATCCATGAAGGCCAAATTGTTGCTAATTTCATTGTTGAACATCGGATTAATGACAAGCATGATGTTGATATGAACCTTGTTTCATTAGTACCATGGAGATTATACTTTGATGGTTCAGTTTGTAGCAATGGCCAAGGTGTTGGTATTGTTTATATATCTCCTCATGGTGCTGTTTTTGAAGCCTCATGCCGCTTAGAATATTTTTGCACAAACAATCAAGCCGAATATGAAGCATTGTTATTCGGCCTAGAGATGTTACTTGCTATAGGTGTTACACATATTGAGGCTGATGGTGATTCGTTACTAGTGGTGCAGCAAATATCCAAAGTCTTTCAGTGTTTGGACGAATCACTTAATGTTTATCTTGATAAATGTCTAGATATAATCTCTACTTTGGATTGTTTTAGCATTGCACATATATCTAGACATGACAACTGGAAAGCAAATGAGTTGGCACAGCAAGCATCTGGATACCATGTTGATCATGGCATGTTTCTTATTTCTCAAAGCCCGATGTCTTGTCTTACCAGTATAGAAGAGGCCGAACCAGAGCCCACTGATTCGGTCATTAACAAAAAATCTAGTGCAGGTGACAATCCCGACTGGAGGAAGCCCATTGTTGATTACTTTTGCAATCCGAGTGAAAGGGTGGACAGGGCTGTTTGGCGTATGGCTTTCAAGTATACAATGAGAGATGATGGTCTTTATCGCCGAACAGTCGATGATGTTCTTCTAAAGTGTTTGGATGAGGACCAGGCAAGAGTTGCTATGGGAGAGGTACATGAAGGCATTTGTGGCACTCACCAGTCGGCTCCCAAGATGAAATGGTTATTGCGACATGCTGGGTTTTATTGGCCGACTATGATTAATGACTGCTTCAGATATTATAAAGGGTGTGAAGCTTGTCAAAAATTTGGTGATATTCAATCGGCTCCTGCTGCTATGTTGCATCCTATTATCAAGCCGTGGCCCTTCAGAGGATGGTGTCTAGACTTTATTGGGCAAATTCATCCATCTTCCTCAAAGGGGCATCGGTTCGTATTGGTGACAACTGATTATTTCACTAAATGGTCTGAAGCAGTAACTCTCAAGAACATGACACATACAGAGGTAATTCAATTCATAACTGAGCACATTATTCATAGATTCGGTATTCCTCAAATGTTAACAACAGATCAAGGTTCATCTTTCATGTCACACCAAGTCAGAGAGCTTGCCAAATCTTATAACATAAAGTTGCTCAATTCCTCTCCATATTATGCCCAAGCTAATGGACAAGCTGAGTCTAGAAATAAAATTTTAATCAAACTCATCAAGAAGAAGATTGAAGATAATCCAAGGAGATGGCATGAGTTGTTATCTGAAGCTTTGTGGGCACATAGAATTTCAAGGCATGGTGCTACGAAGGTGACCCCATATGAGCTAGTATACGGTCAAGAGGCCGTTTTACCAGTGGAAGTAAATTTGAATGCTTTGAGAATAGCCAAACAAAATGATTTATCGGCAGTAGACTTTTATAACTTGATGATGGACAATATTGATGAGGTTGTCGATAAACGTTTGGTTGCTTTGAAGTCCATAGAGAGAGACAAGTTGAGGGTTGCAAGAGCTTACAATAAGAAAGTTAAGTTGAAGAATTTTCAAGTTGGTGATCTTGTCTGGAAAGTGATTCTGCCGATTGGTTCAAGAGATAGAAAATTTGGGAAGTGGTCTCCAAGTTGGGAAGGTCCTTTTAGGATTACAAGAGTTGTTCCCGGAAATTCATATTTGGTGGAATGAATACAAGGGGCATTGTTACCTCGAGCTATCAATGGCAAATATTTGAAGAAGTACCACCCGAGTGTGTGACAGGAAGCCTAAGTAGACAATGGCCGATATACGATTATCGCCCTTAGCACAAACATGGCCAATACCTAATTATCGCCCTGATAAAAATAAATGGCCGATGGAGTGTTGACATCGTCCTTAGAACGAACACCATGCATATTATTTTTCGGCATGCAAGCTTTGCCGAAAAACAGGGGGGGCATGTGTTGACACCTGATTTTGGCAAGATACAGAGTGAAAGGGTTTTCAGCATGAGAAAGTTTCACATCGTCGAGTGGAACAACTTTGATGTTTAGGCTATCGCCATTCAACCTCATCTCAGTGGCCGAAGTTGCACTCCGAGTGACAAAATTTAGTGTTCTTAGTGCTTTTCGGCCGATTACGCCCTCATTATGACCTCATATGAAGGAGGACTCTAAAGGAATTGTCTTCGTCTCGTCGAGGCAATTGATTTTTACATATAAATCATCTTAATCCGAGTTCATATGCAAAAGTTACAGTCAATACGGTTTGGACAGGCCAGAGACCAAAATATTACGCTTGACACCAGACACATGTTGATGAGTGTCTGATGCAATGCGTGAGCAATTCGGCCCCCAAGACAGCCTTAAATCGAAAAACCTTCAACACAGAAAAGTTTTGTCTCGTTGAGCCGATCGATTTTCATATATAATGCGTATGAATCCGAGGTCGTATGAGGCTTGGAGAGATAAGACACGATCAGGCTGTGTTTTCAGTCGGAAATCTGAGTGAAAAAGTTTACCATCTGAGTGAAAATTTACCGGTCGAGTGAAAGTTTGCTGACCGGATGAACTTATTATTATCCGAGTCAAATATGGTCATCCGAGTGAAATTGTCCTCCAGGTGATTCCGAGTGAAAAGATTGCCATCGGAACGAAAACTTGCCGATCGAGTAAGATATTGCCTTCCGAGTGGAAATATAGTCATCCAAGTGGAAATATAGTCATCCGAGTGAAAATTGTCTTCCGAGTGAAAAAGTCCAGTCGGACGATCCGAGCGAAAGTCTCTAATATCCGAGTGGATGAGCTCGAATCCGAGTGAAACTGAACATGTGCCCCAAAGTTTATCAAGATGACCTCGGATGAAGAAGTGTTCAGTACAGAAGTTGTGCGTATCATCAAGACGGTAAACTTTGGTTTTCGAGTCATCATCATCAGAGATAGTATGTGGCCTGCAAATTCACTACGAGACTCGGATAATCCAGTCTACTGCAAGACCGAGTCCGACTGGAAGGTAAAGATGACCTCAAAAAGTATTCAAGATGGCCTTATTTGAAAAAGTTATCAACACGAGGGTTGTTTGTATCGTCAAGGCGCACAAGTTTGATATTTGGGCCGTCTTGATCGGAGATCATATGCAAGCTCGGCGGCCCGCACAAGGAGGGAGACAGAAGTTGGGCCAGATTCAGACTGAATCAAGTTGGAATAGAACTAGGACTCTAGGACGTGAATTGATGTAATTTCTTGTAAGGAAAGCCTAGATGAATCCTTTACTTGTACGGGAAGTCCAGCCGCCTCTTATATATATTGGGGGTGATGGCCGATTGAACAACACATAATTGAACAAATCAATATACTACTTTTCCAGTTTACGTTTTATCTCTCCACCGTTTTCTCTCTCGTTCTTCGCTGTTCTTCGTGCTTGAGATCTGCGAATCCCGAGGCTCTAGGGGCGAGCGAATCGACCTAGGGCAGCCCATAGCCCCGCACTCCCTGACGGGGTCCCTCCCGGGGGTGTGGTGTTTTCGGGTCTGCAAAAGCGCCCGTCGACTGTCTTGCGTATCGCGCTGTCGGTCGGGTCTCCTTCGACGTGAGCTGCGGTGCATCACTCCCGGCGTCGAGGGTACACGTGACATGTTCGTGTGTCAACAAGATCGCAGATGGAGGACGTCGGTCGCCGCCGTAGAATAGGTTTAGGGTCAGTTTTCTTTTATTTTTCTATCCTATAAAAGTTCGAAATGTAATGAAAATCTGTCGTGTTTGCATTAATCTCGGCCGATGTATATGAACTTTCACAATAATATAGTATATTGTAGGAGTACTAGCAAGATGTCCGTGCGTTGCATGGAAGATCAAGATCTTGTGAGAGAAAGGATGAACGAGGGAAGGCCTTATCTGCAAATGTGGAGAGGAGTGCGGGTAAATTGTCATAGTTTCCTTCCTATCCGTTAGATATAGATCGGACGGCCTATGTTGCAGGATGACAGGCAAACCATCATCACCAACTCTATTTTTTATTGAACCGAGACAAAGCTAACATGCGAAGTAAAATAAACACATAGGGTCTATACGTACACAATTTATCTTAGGCACTCCAATAGTACGTCCACTACACATTCACGCATTTCACATCTTTCTACATCTACGGGAACCTACGAAAGGCTTAATGTAAATTGCCTCTCTCTCTCCTCCCCTGATTTTCATGGTGGTGGGCCCCTCCCTCCCCCCCAATCTACAATCAACAGCTCAGACGTTTCACATTACGTTAATTACGTAACTTGGATTACGTAAGTGTAGCATTACTCGTCCTAAAAAACCCAACTAAGCCAACCTCCCAGCATATCGCGCGGGAAAAGACCCAGCCGCGCCATTTTAGTCAGGATTACCGGATTACTAGTAGTAGTATCGACGGACTGCGCGAAGCAACTAGTTTTTTTTAGGGGGCGAAGCACCTAGTTTAAAAGGAAAAAACGCGGTACACTCACAGCACCCCTATCGCGGTCGCATTGCACCCCACGCACGTTCGGTTCTGCACACGGCTCACGCAAACGGAACGCGCTTCGGCTTGCCTCTTCACTAACACGTGGGACTGCACTTGAAGAAACCGACAATGCGCCAAACTCCCCCGCCTACCGCGCGAAAATCCTCCCCCCCCACCCAAAAATTTCCCCCAAATCCCAGATTCAACCGCCCTTCGGCCAACTAGCCAATAATATTCCCCAAACCCCCCTCCCCCCTGTCCCCCTCCACTCCATTCGCTCTGCCAAAGCCGCCCTCCCCGCTGCGCCGATACGTCGGCGCCGCGGTTCGTCGAGGGGACGCACGGCGATCCTCTCACTCCCACAGTACGCTCTCGTAGACTGTCGTCCTCTAGCCGCACCGCCACCGCTGGCGACGTTCTTGTGGAGATGCACGGCGGTCAGCGCCGCCACCACTGGCGACATTCGTGTGGAGACGCACGGCGGTCCGCTTCTCCCATGGTACGCGCATTCTAGACTGAGGCCCCGTGCATGTAGGTGTAGCGCTGAATGTTAGCTGATAGACGCTGTTAATCTCACTATTTGCCAAAGTAGTTTACAGTCAATATGCTCTGCTTAAGAAGCTTCCTTGCCCTGTTCTACACTCAATCTGCTTAGCTGAGATGGCATGCCAAGGCCGATTAGTTGCTAAAATATCCTGCCATATATTTATTGTGACATAGATTGCCATGGTCTAGTAGCCAATCTGTTAGGTGAAATAGCTCTACACCGTTTTCTACTTGATCTTTGTTAGTGCGATGGCCTTCGATAGTTCGATGGCTGTGTGCTCGGCCTCATTGACTGCTGAAACAGCCTGCCATAATTTAGCACTCAAATCTGTTTGCTGAATTAGCTTTACATATATTTCGTTACTTAGATCCGCTCGTCCAAATATCTTGCCATAGCTTTAGACATCGACCTAGGTATTTTTTCTGGACTCCATAAAAAAGCATATATGTTTTTCCTGTAATATCTAGTAGAAGAACTAATTTGTATGTCTAACAGATGGACATGACTTGGATAACTTCTGCTCGAAGATTCTCCACTGCATATGTCGAGGGGGTTGAAAACTTCATGAACTTTATCAGAGTTGAGTACGGTGGTCCGAAATTAGATGTGCTCTGCCCGTGTAGCAGTTGTATGAATTCAGTTGCAAGACCCCAGTCAACTGTGCAAAATTATCTACACTTGTATGGGATGTCGGTCACATATACTAGGTGGGTTCATCATGGTGAAGCTGTGAACGTCAATGTTATTGACTACGTGGAAGCAGCAGATCACCATCTTGATCTGCGTGATGCTCAGGTGGAAGAGGAGGAGGAGGAGGTGGTGGCAGAGCCAGTGAGTTTGACCAACATTGAAACAATGCTACGAAATGCTCGTGCATTCCGTGAACTTTCACCTGCGGAAGAAAAACGGTGGGCCCGCATGTTGGAACAATGCAACGTGGCTGTCACCCCAGGAAATAAGCTATCAGTATTCTCAGCTATGGTCACCTTTCTTCAGGTGAAGACATCTGAGCGGATGACCAACAATTCACTCGATGCGTTGTTGGCTGCTTTCCGCAAAGCTTTCCCAGATGCGTCTGAGCTGCCACACACCTACAGTAAAATGAAGAATTTCCTTCGTGCAGTTGGAATTGGATATGATATGATCCATGTTTATAAGAATAATTGTGTTCTGTTCCGGAAGGATTATGCCAACTTAAGTGAATATCCGAAATGCAAATCATCAAGATGGAAAGATGGCGATGCTATGAAGAGGATTCCTCATAATGTTCTGAGACATTTTCCAATTACACCAAGATTGCAGAGGTTGTTTCATGATGCTGAAACAAGAGAGGATGCAATGTGGCATTCTAGGAACCAGGAGTACAGAGATCAGAATGTAATGAGCCATCCATCACATGGTAGTGAGTGGAAAAGCTTCAAACAGAAACACAAAAAGTTTGCTGCTGACCCGAGAAACATTAGACTTGGCTTAGCTTCAGATGGATTTAACCCATTTGGCCACCAGAGCGCCACATATAGCATGTAGCCAGTGCTTGTTATCCCTTACAACATGCCTCCAAATGTCTGCACCAAAGAATCAAACTACAGGATGGCCTTGCTCATCCCAGGTCCAAAAAGTCCTGGAAAGGATTTTGATTTGTTCATGGATCCTCTTGTGGAGGAACTTCAACAGCTATGGAGGGGTGTTCTCACTCGAGACCTATATAGCAGCCCACCAGCTGATTTCTTTCTGCGTGCTGTTATAATTTGGTGCATCCATGATTATCCGGCTTTGGGCACTATGTCAGGGCGAACGACACATGGTTACAATGCATGTATTCGCTGTGACAGGAATCCGCTGTCATACGCAATACTTAGCAAGATCTGTTACATTGGACACCGTCGTTTCCTTGCCAAGGAGAAGCCGCATCCTAGAAAATACCGAAGACATGTGTTCAATGCAAAGCATGAAAACCGTGATGCGCCAAAGAGGCTCACCGCCGATGAGTTGCAAGTGGAATTAGAGAAGGTCAGGCATATTACACCAGGAAACCATCCTGGTAACGATAGCGGGAAAAGGAAGCATGGCAGGGCAGAAGAGAGATTATTGTTTACCCGCAGGTCCATTTTGTGGTACTTGGAGTATTGGAAAGACTTGGATCTGCGGCATAATCTTGATGTGATGCACATCGAGAAAAATATATGTGACAGCATTATCGGCACACTTCTTAATATTGAAGGCAAGACGAAAGATACCTTAAAATCTAGGATTGATTTGACGCACCTGGGTATCAGACAGGATTTGCAGGTGCAAGATGAAGGTAAACCACGGGATATGGCACCAGCTGTGTACGTCTTGGAGAAGGTAAAAAGAAAAGAATTCTGCGAGGTCCTATCACGTGTGAGATTCCCACATGGATTTGCTTCCAACCCTGAAAGGAGAGTCAGTGCAGATGGAAACAAGGTACAAGGGTTGAAAACTCATGACTGCCACATCCTACTTCAAAGGGTTTTACCTGTTAGCCTTAGAGGATTGGGCCGCCCTGACTTATACAAAGCAGTTGCAGAGTTGGGACAATTCTTCAGGGAACTCTGCAGTAGAAATATCAGGATAGATGCTTTGGAGCGTCTTAGAGACAAGATACCAACTATCCTATGCGACCTTGAGAAGATATATCCTCCAGCCTTCTTTGATGTGATGGTGCATTTGGCTGTTCATCTACCTGATGACGCACTACTTAGAGGTCCAATACAGTATGGCTGGATGTACCCTATTGAAAGGCGGCTAGGCACTTTCAAGGGCTATGTTAGGAACAGAGCTAGACCCGAGGGTTCCATTGCAGAGGCCTACATTGCTACAGAAGCGTTGACATTCTGCTCAAAATACACTGAAACAGCTGATCATCTTAGCAAAGAGGTGGGTGAAGACAATCACGGGCTCAATGTTTTCGATTATTTTGTTCGAGTTACAGGGAAGAGTCGACAAGAGGACAAACCTAAAGATTTGGACAAAATGGTTTGGTATGTGTTGAATAACTGTCCTGAGATACTACCTTATATCAAGTAAGTGCTAAGTACTGCAGCTTATACATCGTAATCTACTAAACTTGCAGCACATTCTTATATATTTAGATGTTTGACGCGATCACTATGTTGTGCAGCATCTACAAAAAGGAGTTACTGCCACAAAATCCAAGAAACATTGACAAACTGGTTATGGCAGGATTTGCGAAATGGTTCAAGAGCCATGTAAGCTTTTGAATTGCACTGTCAATTTTTTTAATATATTGAGTACATAAGATGATCAGCTTGTCTATTTTCTAACCATAGGTTAAGAAGATGCGGGAGGATGGGCAGGCAGTTGATGATGCCCTTTACTCACTAGCAATGGGTCCTGATACTCGGCTAAGACATTATGAATCTTGCGTTGTTGGAGATGTGCGCTACAACACCCTTGCACGAGACGAAGGCAGGAAGACACAAAACAGTGCCATCATGAGCACCGATACGTATGACAAAGAGACAACTGAATTGTATGCTAACATAACAGACATTGTTCAGTTGCAGTATATCTCCAGTTTCGAGGATCATCAGTGTGTGGTTCTGTTGTGCTGTCGTTGGTATAACCTGTTTTCCAGGATCGCAAAACCAGAGCTGATGATTATTTCAAATCCATCAATGTCAAGGCGGCGTACCAGACCAACGAGCCTTTTATTTTGGCAAATCAAGCAACACAGATATTTTTCTTGGAAGACACATTTGCACGTAGCAATGACTGGAGAGTATTGCAAAGGTTTGAGTAGAGGAATTTGTTTTATGAAGTTGCACAACAAAATGATGCTTACACTGCTCCTGATGTACAAGATAACACAGATGTTCCTAATATCTTTGAGAACCATCACGTCAATGACACCGGCGAAAAGATTGCCTGTCGTGCTGTGGACATACAAGAGTTGATCAAGAAGAAGCCAACGTTCGAGGACGTTGAGGACGAAGAAGAAGATGACACCGTGGGGAATTACGATTCAGACTGATACACACGGCGAAGATGTTGACGCTGCTGCTACGGATGATGATTACATTGCTTTTGTCGTATTTACCTGTCAGAAGACGTTTTTTTATCTACTATGTGAAATTGTGTTTGCTATGACAACTGAAACCTGATGAACATGTTGTTTAGTATTTTCCTGTGAGAACATCACTTGTTATGTATGCTGATTTGTGTTTGGTGATTGTATGACGACTAAAACATGATGACATTGTTGTTTAGTTGCACTCATATTGGCTGTGAAACTTGAATTTGATGACATAGTTTGCTGTTGGACTGCATTTTCCTCGACGTCTTTGAATGAGAACAAAGCTGACCCGACAGGGCCTCTGCTAATTTATTTATTTATTACCAAAAGGGCCTCTGCTATTTATTTATTTATGAGCAAAAAGGGGTACCCCCTGATTTCCATTAATAGAAATCATTAGATGTTCACAACACTACGCCCAGCCTGCTACACAGGTTTCATTCATTACTAGTTTCAGCAAAGTGCTCATGTCATAGCCACTGAATACATCACAAGTGCTACATACACTGCAAATAAAGAGACAATCATCCTACAGAGCACATCGATTTTGCCCATTATCTTCACAAGCTCTTTCATCTCCTCATTGCTGTCAAGGTCGTTCAGCAGCTGTTGCTTGGCCATGATCAGAGGAACTGCATCTTTAACCTTCTGCTCTGCATCTTCCTCTTCTGTCGTTCCTTCAGTTACCTGTCCAACACCCCAACTTGCTGGTATTGGGATTCCTCGGCTAACCAAATAATCAGCGTGTTGCACTCCCCCACGCCAGCAACTTCCCAGAAATACAAATCATCCGAATCTTCCCTTTTCTGCACGAATCAAATTGGAAGATCATCAACCAAACTATTAAAAAATCAGCAACTAAAAGCAGCAGAACAACACTTAAACATATTATTACCCCATGATTTCGGGCATTTGTAGAAGACTCGGCCAGGATTGAGGATTGTGGTTGAGACGCGACGGATGACTCTGCGTGATTTGTAGCAGTGGCACCACACCAACGGCATCGGGTTGTGATGAGCAACCGGCTGCGGTGCGCATGCCGGCGAGGGTGTGATGAGACCCACAATCGATGGTACGGGTGGCGACTTGGCGCATATCTGGTTGTTGCCTGCTGAAGAGCAGGTGGACGACCAGCCAGCAGACATGGTTGCTGCGGCCAGAGCTTCTGATGCTAGGCATAGTAAGTAGAGAAGAGGAGAAGCGAATGTTGGATATGTCAGTTTCATTACTTGCAGAGTAGCATAGCACCATATATAGTCATAGTCTAGGTTTGGATTCGAACCAGCTACAGGAACACGTCTCTCTTTTTTCTAAAACAAAGCAACGTCTCTTTACTGGTACACTAGCTTGTTCTGTACGCCTTCTCAAGTCTTTGATTCCTCCACCTGACATCTGGAACCCACCGGAAGGGCCTCTGTATTTCGCGAAAAAAATGTGCCCCCCGCTGACAGGTCGGACCCACCAGCTATCTTCGCACGCAAGGAAGTGCCTCCTTATTACGCAAAAAAAATGAATACTCCCCCTGCCAGCTAGAACCCAGCATAGTGGGAGGCTGACTTGTGGGCCTACCAAGTTGACGGGGACGGAGGGCTTTGTCAACTAGTCAATATGAACGATTCTAGCTCCAGTTACCGTACGATGTTCATCCAACGGCCGTAGTGCTTCTTCAACCTCTGGTCTTCTTGCTCCAGCCGCCCAAACCAGCACCGGTCGTGCCGCGTGCTCCTGCCTCCCGTGGCCGGCTATGATGCCGCGGAGGCCTCACCGCCCCCTACTACTCCCACCGATGGCCAGGGCATCCCTCTACTCACCCACACCCCCTGTTATTCTACGGCGATGGCAGCCTCACACCGCAGCCGAACCAGTGAACCCTCGTACTCCTCTCCGCGGGGGCATCCACTGCCGCGTCTTCCCCGGCTCCGCGTCATCCCCTTCCTAGGCCTCGCCGTCGTCCACCGCCTTGGTGCTCTCGGCGCGGCGTGGTCAATGTGGTCAACGACCGACTTCCATCGGAAGAGTACTGTACGTGGAGAGGCTGATAGCTGGGTCCACGGCCGCAGCTGGGTCCACGGCCACAACCCAGTTTTTTTGTGATTTGCCAAGTAAGTCGCTTTGTCGGGCCTGTTGGGCTGCAAATCGTTCAAGATGAGGAGAGCTTCATTCGGCTGGCCGAGAAAATGGCCTATCAGTAATGAGAAATGGGTTGTACATTTTTAAAACACATCAAACCGGCAATTAGTTTCAAATTTCTTTTTTTCATTTCGAGATTTTAAATTGCACTAATTTTTATGCATGGACAATTTGTTGGATTTTATATTGATATACATTTATTTTTAAAATCAGTTTGAATGTGACTCGAAATTTCGCGATTAAAAATAGTTCGGACCGCACCGAAATATGCAAAATTTCATATCATTTTTAACCGTAGCCACAAGATGGGCTGTAATGCTAACAAAAATAATATGGGCTCCAAAAAAACCTTAAGAATTAGCAAATGGGCTGCAAATTATTAGAAATAATGGCAGATGGGTTGTATGCTGTTTTCCACAGATTTGAAGCTTTCCTAAAAAAGGTTGACGCACAAGTAGTGACTGTTGGATGTCCATCCAATAGCCGTCGTGCTTCTTCAATCTCTGCTCTTCCTGCTCCAGCCGCTCAAACAAGCGCCGGCGGGACTGCCTGCTCCCTCCACCCTGTGGCCGGCTGTGCTGCCGCGCAGGCCTCACCGCCCGACCGTACTCCATTACTGGCCGAGCCATCCCTCTACTCACCCACACCTGTTGTTCTTCTCCGGCGATGGCAGACGAACCAGTAAACCCTCGTACAGTCATACTCCCCTCCGCGTGGGAAACAACTGCCAAGTCTTCCCTAGCTCCGTGTCGTTCCCTTCCTAGGCCTCGCCGTCGTCCACCGCCCTGGTGCTCTCAGCACGGCCTGGCCAACGTGGTCAACGACCGACATGCATATGAAGTGGACTGTACGTGGAGAGGCTGACAGCTGGGTCCAAGGCCGCACGCAAGGAAATGCCTCCTTATTACGTGCAAAATAGTGATTCCTCCACCTGACATCTGGGCCCACCGAAAGGGCCTCTGTATTTCGCGAAAAAAATGTTACCGCCGCTGACAGCTCGGACCCACTAGCTATATTTTCGCATGCAAGGAAGTGCCTCCTTATTACGCACAAAAAATGAATACTCCCCCGCTAGCTGGGACCCAGTATAGTGGGAGGCTAACTTGTGGGCCTAATAAGTTGACGGGGACAGAGGGCTTTGTCAAATTAGTCAATATGCACGATTCTAGCTCCAGTGATCGTACGATGTCCATCCAACGGCCGTAGTGCTTCTTCAACCTCTGGTCTTCTTGCTCCAGCCGCCCAAACCAGCGCCCGTCGTGCCTCGTGCTCCTGCCTCCCGTGGCCGGCTGCGATGCCACGGAGGCCTCACCGCCCCCTACTACTCCCACCGCTGGCCAGGCCATCCCTCTACTCACCCACACCCCCTGTTATTCTGCGGCGACGGCAGACTCACACCGCAGCGAACCAGTGAACCCTCATACTCCTCTACGCGTGGGCATCCACTGTCGCGTCTTCCCCGGCTCCGCATCGTCCCCTTCCTAGGCCTCGCCGTCGTCCACCGCCCTGGTGCTCTTGGCGCGGCGTGGCCAACGTGGTCAAGGAACGGCTTCCATCGGACGTGGACTATACGTGGAGAGGCGGACAGCTGGGTCCATGGCCGTAGCAAGGATGTGCCTCCTTATTACGCGGAAAATAATGATTCCTCCACCTGACAGTAGGGACCCACCGAACGGGCAACCATATTTCGCGAAAAAAACATTTCTCCCCTGACTGCTGGGACCTACCAGCTACATCTTCGCACGCAAGGAAGTGCGTCCGGGCAAAAAAACGATTTGCCCCCCTGACTGCTGGGACCCACCAGCTACATCTTCGCATGCAAGGAAGTGCCTGACAGTCGGGACCCACCTGGTCGAAGCGTACGTAACGTTGTCATTCTGGTCGAGAACATACACGTACATACTGGTTGATGTAGAGGCACGCACGTGTCATAGTAGAGGCACGCACGTAGCATGTACATGTACGTACAGCGGCCAGGGTGCAAGAAAGTAAATACGGCCACGTACGTACATATGGGCGGGGTCTCGAACGCCTACTCGCGCGTACGTACGGCCAGGGCTCGTGTACATGGCTGGGTCGGAACGGAGAAACTGCATCGTCATCGTGTTCATGGGGAGGCAACGGAATGCGTCATGTTCATCGGGAGGCAACAGAACGCGTGGGAGCCAACCGGCTTGGACGGAATAGCCGACGGAAACGAGGCCTAGCGTACCGCACAACGGAGGAAACGGCCTTGTGTTCGACCGCCCACATTCGAAACGGGATCATGTTCATCGGGAGGGGTCTGGCGTGCCGCAAAAAGGAGGAAACGGAACTCCTACGGTCGACACGGGGTCCTGTTGATCGGGAGGGGTGTGGCGTACTGCAAAACGGAGGAAAAGGACTTGTGTTGGAGCGCTATGGTCGAAACGGGGGTCCTATTCATCGGGAGGGGTGTGGCGTACCGCAAAACGGGACAACACGGGATACTGTTCATCTCCATCGTTGACCCCCTCCAGCCTCCACGGTCTACTGTTCATCCACCGTCGACCTCCTCCAGCCTCCACCTGCGACTGTTCATCCACGGGCTCCTGTTCATCTAGCCTCCACCGCGCGCTACTCCACCGGCTACTGTTCAACCAGCCCTCTCCACGGGCTCCTATTCAACCACCCCTCCACGGGCTGTTGTTCATCCAGCCCTCCACCGTCTACTGTTCATCCAGCCCTCCACGGGGTGGTCATGTTCATCCAGCCCTCCACGGGGTCCTGTTCATCCAGCCCCAACTGGCTCGATCGGTCGGGGTCCTGTTCATCCAGAGGCAACACCATGGGGTCCTGTTCATCCACCCCCACCGGAAACTGTTCATCCAAACCCCCCAGCAACACTCACAATTCATCCAGAGGTAGCATCGATCGGCTTCAGTTAGCAGCAGTAGCGAAGGAATCGCTCGATCGGGTTCAGTTAACGGCCATCGATCGATCGCTCGGGTTCAGCAACGCATAGCCTGCAGTGCAATCGCTCGGGTTCAGTTAGAGCCCAACGCCTCGCTCGGGTTCAGTTAGAGCCCAGTGCCTCGCACCCACGCGCGTGCGTGTACAAGAGAAACGTGCATCGCTCGGCCCCGACCACCCACCGTAACTGGGAACACCCCAATATTTTCCTCGCCCTCGCTTCTACCACGGTTTTCTTGTCATGGACGGCCCAAAGAATGTCATGCAGCTGCGTCTCCGACCCGCCCAGGACGAAAAGCCCATTTTCTGTCATGATTTTTTGTCATAGAAATAGGAGCCCACCACATCTATGATGATACCGGGTTTTGTCACAATTATCATCATAGAAGTGTCATAAGTATGACAAAAAAAATTCGTTCGGCCCAAAATGTCACGGATGTGTCTTTTTTTGTAGTGTTTGGTTGTTGTTGATTATGTTACTAAGTGGGTAGAAGCTATTCCAACTAGTAGCATTGATCACAACACATCTATTAAAATGCTTAAGGAAGTTATTTTCCCAAGGTTTGGAGTCCCTAGATATTTAATGACTGATGGTGGTTCACACTTTATTCATGGTGATTTTCGTAAAATGCTTGCCAAGTATGATGTTAACCATAGAATTGCATCACCTTATCATCCTCAGTCTAGTGGTCAAGTTGAACTTAGCAATAAAGAAATAAAATTAATTTTGCAAAAGACTGTCAATATGTCCAGGAAAATTGGTCTAAGAAATTAGATGATGCACTTTGGGCTTATAGAATAGCATATAGAAACCCTATGGGCATGTCTCCTTATAAAATGGTTTATGGAAAAGCTTGTCATTTGCCTCTTGAGTTAAAACATAAAGCATATTGGGCAGTTAAAGAACTCAATTATGATTTCAAACTTGCTGGTGAAAAGAGGCTATTTGATATAAGCTCATTGGATGAATGGAGAACCCAAGCTTTGCAAAATTATTCAAGGAAAAGGTTAAAATATGGCATGACAAAAGAATTCAAAAGCGTGAGTTTAAAGTCAGAGAATATGTTCTTTTGTACAACTCTCATTTCAGATTATTTGCAGGAAAACTCCTCTCAAAATGGGAAGGCCCCTATGTCATCGAGGAGGTTTACCGGTCTGGAGCCATCAAAATAAATAATCCCAAAGGTTGTCAATGGACAACGAATAAAGCATTATATCTCAGGTACGCCCATTAACGTTGAATGTAACATCATCCAAACTTTGACACCGGAAGAACACATAAAAGAGTCCTTCCGGAACACTCCAGAATCGTGAAAATAAGGAGGTACGTGATACGGTAAGTAAACGGACTCCGAAAAATCCGCAAAAATATTTTTTATCAGTTTTGGTATATTTAAGAATTTTGGAAATAAACAAACTTCCGGGAAGCATCCCTTGGTGGGCACAATTCACTAGGGCACGCCAGGCTTGCCTAGCGCGCCCAGGTGGGTTGTGCCCACCTGGGACACCTTCCGTACTCTGTTTTTCTTCCGTATGCTTGTCCTCCAAGATAAAAAAAATCTATATATACTTCCTGAACTTGTTAATCACCGTATCGCGAAGAAATCCTCTATTCTCTTTTCTTGTTGTTTTCTGCGTAGTTCTGAAAATATGTCGTCCCAAGACTCCAACGGAGAGAGCTATGTCTCACATCTCATTGCTCATCCAAAGACCTATGGGGACCTATCCCCTTATGGTAGAACTACGGATGATGAGGAGGATGCTCACTTGATGAGGGTTGATGATTCAAGCTCGGAGGAGGAGGATGTTCCTCTACCTCAACCTAGGGATATGCACGTGGAGTTCAAGAAATCCAGTCTCCCTAAGAGAGCTAACCGGTCTAATAACCGATCTATTCCTCTTTGTTTTAGGCAGAAAAGCAAAAGGGATCTATGTGACAAGATCTTGAAGTTGGAGTTGGAAGTCGATGATTTAAAGGAGGAAATTTCTCTCATCAACTACAATATGAAAAAGTTGAAGGCACAATCATCACCACCATCATCTTCTTCACCACCAAAGGAGAACTAAGTATTGGGTATAGGCACTCCCCTTGGATTTCGCCAAGCTTGGGGGAGATGCCCTGGTATCGTATCATCCCATTATCTTTTTGCTTTTACTTATTTCAGTTCGATCTTTTGCATTAGATGAATAAAAGTTAGTTCAATCCTTTCCTCTTTGAGAGCTTGCTTAGTGATCTATCATTTTAATCGTGTGCGAGTTATATAATAAAGTTTAGTTTGAGTTTTTGCTTTCTTTACTTTCATGTTGCAAATAAAGAAAAGAAATAAGAAAGAAAGAAAGAGAGAAAATAAATAAATCAATAAGATCATATACTAATCCTATGGTAGGTGATGGCACCACATAAGGAAAAGTATAAGTAGGAAATTTTATTAGAGATTGACAAACATAGCATTAGTCAATGATGCAATTCATGAAAGAATTAATAAGGGAAGAGAAGATTCACATATAAATATACTATCCTAGAAATCTTTTGTGATTGTGAGCCCTCATCAAAATATTATATGCCAAAATTGTTGACATTGGACAAGGAAGACAACTTAATGGTTTATGTTTGTTTATATTCACATAGAAGTCATATTGTCATAGATCCTTCAACATGTGGTGCTTGCCCCTATCTTTGCTAGCCAAAAATTCCGCACTAAGTAGAGATACTACTTGTGCATCCAAAAACCCTTAAACCCTAATCTTATTTTCAAGTGTCCACCATACCTACCTAGGGATTGAGCAAGATCCCTCAAGTAATTTGTCATCGGTGCAAAAAGGCAATAAAAATTGCTTCTAAAAATGTGAGATCACTTAGTGTAAGAAAAAAATTGAATGTTGTACGAACTTGGATGACAAAGAATAAAAGCGACAGACTGCATAATAAAGGTTGTTGCACTAAGGGATTGAGCATACAAACAAATAAGCGCATGGCAACCTCCGCTTCCCTCTGCGAAGAGCCTATCTTTTACTTTTTATGTATTTACTTTTATGCAAAGAGTCAAAGTTTTTCTTCTATTCCCTTTTATTTTTCTCCTTTGGCAAGCATCATGTGGTGAGGAAAGATCTAGGCACATATGTCCAGTTGAATATAGATAGCATAAGTTATTATTATTGACATCACCCTTGAGGTGAATATGTTGGGAGGCGAAACTATAATCCCCTATCTTTCTATGTGTCTGGTTGAAATGTTTTGCTCATGGGTACGCGGTGAGTGTTAGCAATCATAGAAGACTATATGATGGTTGAGTATGTGGACTTGCCTAAAGGCTCCGACACGTGACCCTTCCTGAAAAGATGATGAATTGTAGTTGCACAGTTGACTGAGAACATAGTTTGTTGGTTTCTAATAGAGTTTTTGCTTTATACATTTTTTGACTAGGAACTGTGAGGCAATAGCCCCACAATATTTTATTAAAATTCAACCAACATAATACAAAAGGTTCTGGTAAGTAAAGCTAGAAGAAGACTACTTACCTACTTACCTATGGGCCTATGTACATAATTACAAGCAAGATTAGATAATTACAGGGAGCCAACTAGGGCAAAGAATTAATCCAATGCAACAATAAAGCCTTTATACTAGGCTTGAATCTGTGGAACAACAGGGTAATATCGTGGATGAAATTCCTCCTCCATGCTGCAAAGGTGTGCCTTTCATTTCTGAAGATTCTTCCATTCCTTGGCGACCAGACGTTCCAAGCAGCTAGATAAAAAACCTCTTTGAAGAAAGGTTTGCAAAAACTTTGCCTTGCAGCAATCAAACACTCTGTGGGAGACAAACCAGCTAGCCACTGATTTTGCAAATAGTTCCAGATCCTTGTGCTGAATTGACAGGTGAAGAATAGGTGGTCTCTGTCCTCATAGCATGAGCATGACATAAGGGGCAAGTGTTGTCCTCCTAAGGCGATCGCCAGTGCCTCCTGACCAGCAAATCTCTGGTGTCGAGCCTTTCATTGAGCATTAACCACGCAAACACCTTGATCTTCATTGTTGACCTACTTTCCCAAATCCATTTAGCTGGTGTATCAGTAGGGAGATGGGCATGCATCTGTATAGTAGCTCTTAGCAGATAAATTTCCTTTGCCAGGTGTCCAAGACCAAGAATCATTGATCCTCTCACCAGCATTTAGATCTAGAAGGCCTGCCTGTACAGTGATCATCTCCTCCATTGCTTCTGGCGACAAGGGCAGATGGAAGAGTTCAAACATATCGATAGTGTTAATAACATCTCTCACAGATGCCTTATCATCAATGGCAAATGAGAAAAGCCTGGGAAACCTCTCCCTCAGAGGAACAGATGAACCCAAGAAAATCCAAGCATCAAACCAGAAAAGAGCAGAATCTCCCATGTTGATAGAAACCTCAGAATGCAGCCTGAAAGCTTCATTGATTTTGATGATATCCCTCCACCAATAAGAACCACATAACACTGTTCCATGGGGTACAACTCCATCATAATAGGTATTCCAAATGAGAGAGACCCAAGGGATGTCTGCTTTGTTATAGAACTTATATAGATGCTTGGTAAGGAAATCTCTGTTCTGGATGTTAAGATTAATAATCCCCATGCCACCTTTGTCTTTAGACCTGCAGACTAGAGGCCAAGCTACTAATGACTGTCTGGGAGTGTCAGAATTGCCTCTCCATAAGCACTGCCTCATAATTCTTTCAATTTGCTTGATAATACCAGCTGGCAGTCATAAACTGCAGAGAAAATATATAGGCAAGGAAGATAAAACTGATTGAAGCAATTGCAATCTAGCTCCTTGATTCAGAAGGCATGAACTAGCAGACAGCCTTCTTTCAACTCTATCCATCACTGGGATTAAGTCATGAATCCTTGGCTTGGTGGTGCCCACAGGGAGCCCAAGATAAGTGAAAGGGAGAGTCCCAACCTGACAACCAAAAACAGCAGCCAATCTTGCAGTTTCTGTCTCATCCAAATTTATAGGCAATATGCATGACTTATGGAAGTTAACTCTAAGTCTAGTGGAGGCATGAAAATCTTGCATCATTTCCTTGAGAGCCAAGAGTTGTGAGTCCACAGCAGGCACAATGAGGAGAGTACCATCAACATATTGAACTATAGGAAAATCTTTATCATGAGTTTCAATAGGCAATGTAATCTCCCCATTTCTCAGCATATTATTGACAAAAGTTTGCAGTAGGTCAGCTGCAAGAACAAACAAAAGGGGTGAAAGTGCGTCACCCTGCCTTACTCCCCTTTTACAAATAAATTGTTTTCCAGGCACTCCATTCAGAATTATAGAAGAAGTGCTAGAGAATAAAAGCTCTTTAATCCAGCCAATCCATTTGCTGTCAAAACCTTTGTGATGCAGAAGCTTAAGAATAAGGCCATGTTCCACTGTATCAAAAGCCTTTGCAAAATCCAACTTAAGATTCAAAATGGGCTTCTTGGATTTGTGGCACTGGTGGATGTATTCAAGTGTCCAAGGAATGCAATCCTGAATAGACCTAGACTCCAGGAACCCATATTGATTTTTGTGAATGCACTTTAAAATAACCATCTGCAATCTATTTTCTAGGAGCTTTGTCAGAAACTTCAAGCAAGTATTTGTCAAAGAAATGGGTCTAAAGTCATTTGGGCCCTCAGGTGATAGTTCCTTTGGGATTAAGGTAATAAAAGACCCATTGATGCTGCTAATTGTGAACTTTCCATCATAGAAATCCTGAAAGAGCTGCAAGAAATCCTGCTTGATAATGTGCCAGCATCGTTTGACAAACAAACCAGTGAAACCATCAGGGCCAGGGGCCCTATCAGTAGGCAAGAATTTGAGAACTTCATTTATTTCATCCTCAGAAAAAGGAGCCGACAAATTATCAAGTCCATCCATAGTATCAATCAAGGAAGCTAGAGCAAACTTCATATCAATCCCCTCAGTAACACCCATTCTGTCTCTGAAAGTGCCCCACAACATACCAGCCATTTGCTGATGGTCAGAAACAATATCTCCATCCTCATTTTGCAATGAAGAAATAGTGTTCCTCCTAAATCTTTCAGTGGCCAGTGCTTGGAAAAACTTTGAGTTTTCCTCTCCAACTTTGATCCATCTAATGGTGCATCTCTGTTTCCAATATATGAACTACAACTGGAGAATTTCCTCAATATGAAGTTTTACAATTTTCCTGAAATTAAATTCAGGTCTTGTTAAAGGCCTCAACTCCTCAAGATTATCAAAGAATAAAACCACCTCATTGCAAGCCTGAATGGCCTTCTTAAGCCTGGATAAACTGATGTACCTGTGCTTGAGGGCATATCTAAGCCTTTTGAACTTTTTAGTTAGCTTAGCTGCAGAATTTGATTTTTTTTGTTGGAGCATTCCATGACTGTTCCACACAATCAAAGAAACCAGGCAAATCCACCCAATAATTTTCAAACCTGAAGATTTTTGACTTAGGTATAGATGTGGCAATGGGAAACTACACAGGGTACATGGTCAGAGGTAGTTCTTGCTAGTGGGTGGACCATTGTGTTGGGATAGTCATTGATCCAAGTGGAGGAAGTAAAAAACCAATCAAGTTGCTCAAGTAGAGGATTTTCTTGCATGTTAGACCAGGTATAAGATCTTCCTTTTAAAGGCAGCTCAAGAAGGCCAAGATGACCAATTATCTCATTGAATAGGAAAATATCAGTTATGTCCCCTCCAGGAAATTTTCTATTTTCAAGAGATCTTATGAAATTAAAATCTCCCACAAGAGCCAATTATCATCCACTGGTATTTCCAAATTATACAGCCACTAAACAAAATCATCTCGAGGTGGTCCTTGACCAGGCCCATAAACATTAACCAAGGTCCATTGATTTGCATTGTGCACAGATGTGAAAGATACCATAATTCCATATGGCTTAGTATCCACTAGAATGCCAGAGAAAACATTGGAGCACCACAACACAAGGATGCCACCAGAGGCCCCAACAGAAGGCGAGTAGACAAAATTATCAAACCTTCTAGGGCAAAACTTCCTAATTGCTCTTTGATGAAAAAAATCACATTTTTGTTTCTTGCAAACAAATAACAGAGCACTGACTTTCCTCAATTTTGGCTCTAACACTTCTTTTCCTATCCTCTGAATTTAGGCCTCTCACATTCCAATAGAGCACTTTCCAATCTCTTGTTTGTTGTGAATTCATTAATAAACAATGATATAGAGGCAGATATAATAGTTCACTGCATAACAGTGAAACAAAAGCCTAAGATTTAAACCAGCATCCAAGGACAATGTGCCAGTAGCAAGCAAAAGAGAAACAAGGTTCAGATAACTCGCATGACAAGGGACATGCCTCCCTATAGAACAATAAAATGATCTAATCATCATGAGAAACTGGAGGTTTGGGGGCAGCATCTGAAGAAGCCATAAGCTTCTCCACAGTCATCTTCTTAGGATAAGAGTCCTATGTTTAAATTTGTTGCTGTTATAATAATAAACATGATGCTTCTATGTCCGTATTTTGTTTTTATCGACACCTCTCTCTCAAAGCATGTGCACATGTTTTTCAATTTTGGTTTTCGCTTGAGGACAAGCGAGGTCTAAGCTTGGGGGGGCTGATACGTCCATTTTATCATGTTTTCTTAATTTTTTTATAATTTTTTTTCCATAATAATGCTTTTTGGAGTAATTATAATGCCTTTTCTCTCATAATTTGCAAGGTATACACCAAGGGGGAGAATTCCAGCAGCTGGAAATCTGGACCAGGAAAAGCTACGTCAGGCCACCTATTCTGCACAACTCCAAACAAGCTGAAACTTCACGGAGATTTTTTATGGAATATTTAAGAATTATTGGAGCAAACAACTACCAGAGGGGGCCCACCAGGTGGGCACAACCCACCTAGGCACGCCAGGGAGCCCAGGCGCGCCCTGGTGGGTTGTGCCCTCCTCGGCCCACCTCCGGTGCTCATCTTCTGGTATATAAGTCATTTTGACCTAGAAAAAATAAGGAGAGGACTTTCGCGACGGAGCGCCGCCATCTTGAGGCGGAACTTGGGCAGGAGCACTTTTGCCCTCCGGCGGAGTGATTCCGCCAGGGGAACTTCCCTGCCAGAGGGGGAAATCATTGCCATCATCATCACCAACGACTCTACCATCTTGGGGAGGGCAATATCCATCAACATCTTCAACAACACCATATCATCTCAAACCCTAGTTCATCTCTTGTGTTCAATGTTGTTACCGGAACTATAGATTGGTACTTGTGGGTGACTAGTACTGTTGATTACATCTTGTAGTTGATTACTATATGGTTTATTTGGTGGAAGATTATATGGTCAGATCCATTATGCTATTTAATACTCCTCTGATCATGAGCATGTTTATCATTTGTGAGTAGTTACTTTTTTTCTTGAGGTCATGGGAGAAATCATGTTGCAAGTAATCATGTGAACTTGATATGTGTTCGATATTTTGATAGTATGTATGTTGTGATTTCCTTAGTGGTGTCATGTGAACGTCGACTACATGACACTTCAGCATATTTGGGCCTAAGGGAATGAATTGTGGAGTAGCAATTAGATGATGGGTTGCGAGATTGACAGAAGCTTAAACCCCGGTTTATGCACTGTAGCGACCCGACCTCACACGGCTAATCATGATTAGTTTGTACACTCTGCAGAGGTTTGCGCACTTTTCCCCAGAATACTCGATGTCTTCCGTTGTATTTCTCGCACTACATGATGTTTGAGAAACGGATGACCGAGACACAGTCTTTTAGAAGCATTAACTCTTTCGACGAGTAGACCGTACCACCTACATCCCCTACATCTGCTAGTCTACCACTGAAAGAGGTCACACAACATACTCAACTATGCCAGAGCCCATAATGGCTTGTGGCTGCACACGGAAGTTTCTAGCATGAATAATCTTATGATCCCTTTGAGCCTGGGTGGCATTCCATAGGATGATCACACGGGTTCCCTGGGATCTCCTTGGACAACACTGGATTCCCCAGGTGTCCGGGCAATCCACTAGTATCCCTAGGGTGCCCCAACCAATCCACCCAGATGTGTATTAATGTAGCCACCTTAAGTTTCCCTTAGTTAATATAACTCTCACATCTTTCATGAATTCTCTCAAACCAAACCACGTCTACGAGCATAGCATAGCAGTATAAGCATAACGTAGTAACCCCCAAGGTTTGAATATAAGACAATAGGTTCTACCTCATCAGCTACTTCCCAATACCCACATGTTATCAAATGCTAACCATGCAATGTTTGAGGATTGAAACTAATGCATAAAAACTAGGTAATAAAGGGATATGATCAAAGTGTGAACTTGCCTTGTACTATTGATGAAGATGATTTGCACTCATAACTCCTGATAGTTCTACTCGTCACACTCTAATCAATCTATCGTAAGCAAGCAATTGCATACATAAGCACTCAGCCAGAAGAATCGAAGAAAAGATCTCGAAAAACTTTGAAAACAAGAAATTAACTCTTGCAACAGAAAACAATTCCTAACAGTACCAAAATTGTGTAAATTTGGCCTTATCAGAAAGTTTAGGTCAAGAGCTTCAATTTGCAAAAAGAATCAATTAAATCGGAGTTATAAAACTTAAGTTATGACCAAAAGAAGTTCAAATTCAAATCTGTTTGAAAATCAAATTTTAAATTTTCAAAAACATGTTCAAGTTTATTATCTGGATAGAGGAGATCATGACGAAGAAGAAGGCGTTGGTTTCGTTGGATTTGGACAAGCGAGCAAAAAGTTGTGATAGCTTGAAAAGTAGGGGCTAATCTATAAGAAAAATAATTACATCTGGGTCCCTGGCTACAAAACAGAAACTAACCGACGAACGTTCACTACCGAGGCTTCTAAGATAAAAACCGTTTGCTACAAAACCTAAACTAGTGAGTGTTTGGTATTTAACTAGATTCAATAAGAAAACCCGGTTTTTAAAAAGAAAAACCGAAAGCTGAAATAAACGGAATCGGACCAGGGCGGTTTTACCAGTCCACGGCGGCGGCGGCTTCCGGAGGCTTTCCGCGGTGCCGGGCTTCGACGGCGGCGGCGCGGGCGGTGGCAGCAAATTGCGGCGCGGCAGCGGTGTCCAGCGGCGATGGCGGAGTGCGGCGGAGCAGCGGCTTCGGGCAGCGGAGCTCGTCGGCGGCGGCGGTTGCGAGATGCGGCGGGCACGGCAGCGGCGAGATGTGGCGATGGGGAGGAGAGAGAGAGCCGAGGGGGCGGCAGCTTAAATAGGAGGAGGGGCCGGGTCGGCTTCCGTGAGGGGGCAAGCGAGGCGGCGTCTGGGGCGCTCACGGCGGCGCGGCGGCGAACTCCGAGCGGAGTCCCGCTCGGGGACGAAGGCGAAGGCGGCGCACAGGGCGCTGGGCTGCGGCCTGCTAGCTGGAGCTGGGCCGGCCCAGTTCAGCAGCCCGGAGACTTTTTTTTAAATACCGACAACAAAAATAAAATAAACAACAAAAACAAAAATTATTTATAGGCATATAAAATACCAGAATTTTCAGAAAAAGACTTTCTACAGCATGAACATTTTTCTAGCATCAAATAAAATCCACAAAAATTTAAATAAAGCAACGAGTGCTTCAGCTATTATAAAACCCAATAAAAAATAATTTAAAAATACCAAAATGATTTCAAATTTATTTCTCTCCAATTTTCTCATGTAGGGAATCATTTTACCCTATTTTCCATATATTTTATTTTTCGAGAAAAATAATTTGAATAAAACCAAATAACTCCAAATTAAAAATAATTTCAAAGGAATTTTAAAATTGATTCTTTAAAACTTCCAACTCATATTTCATATGGTTTGAAGAATTCGTTTTATCTTCTCTCACGAAAATCATTGAGTTGCATAAAGTTTCTGAATTTGAAATATTTCCAAATGAAATTCAAATATTTTCAAAAACCCTTTTCATTTATTTAAATGGAAGAAGTCATGTCATCTTCTCTCTAGGGTTTTGTGTTTGAAAAGAATTTGAATTCTTGGAAATCAGGAAGCAAAGGTGAAAGTTTGGGAAAGACATTTCATTCCCTTTCATTTAACTTTCGAAAAGTTTCAAATTTCACTCAATTTCACACAAGCAAACATACAGTCAATCAAAACTATATATTTAATATAACATTCCAAAATTTAGAATTTTGGGATGTTACAAACCTACCACCCTTAAAATGAATCTCGTCCTCGAGATTCGGAGAGGCTAGAAAGAAATAGGTTAGGTTCGGGGTCTTCTCAAAATCCATCGATCATCACAGGGGGTCTGGGGTGCTACCACCCTTAGAAACATGGTTACAGTTCCATCAAAACTCATGTACTCCATCCTTATTGTTGGCAGTGTCGGTCTTCTCAGATTCTCGGGAAAATTCCTTCTCTGGCTCTTCCGGTAGTGGCATAACCTTTTTTCTCAATTCTTGTGTCCTTTCATCTTGGTAAGGTTCTTCCATGACTGGGTCTTCTTAGCTGACGGGTCTGGCGCCAATACTAAACAACTATCGATATCTCATGGTGGTCAACAATTTATGGTTTCTCCTGCAGGAAATGGGTCTGGGCTTCATTCTCACCGTATGACCTACGAATCGCAACAGCTGCCTTGTACAAGGGAAAATTGTTATACCATTCTAAGGTTCAATCAAGGTTTTGATCATCGTCGCTCTACTATGGGCATGTCACTCAGATTTACCATCCCATATAGCAAGGCGGATAATAAGAGTAAGTCAGTATGGTGATCAATCCATCCCACACCCAAATCATTACCTTGTATATGGTTTAGTGAATCTCGCATTCTAACGCTCGGTCATCCTCACAAGCATTGCAGAATTTCTCTTGTCGACGAACCAGGTTCGAATAATCCGTTGATTCTGCAAGCCAAACAACCATCTATCGTTTCTTCACAACTCTCAGGTTTTGCGTTACTCCTATAAGATCGTCCGTTGATAAAGTCGTAACTTCTTCCAGGGTTTTTCCTTCAGCAAGAGTGTGCTTGCTTCTTTGCAGGTCATGGGGCCTGTGGGTTATGGCCCAACTCATCACTTGTAAACCTTGAACTGATCATTATTCCAACATCCAGCTTCCTAGCATTCTTAAATCCATCCAATTGTATTGTCTTCCTTCCTTCTATTGGTACCAAACTAAGACGTGATTACTCAAACTCATCATGGAGTTACAATTGCTCCATATTACCAACATTATACCTCCTTTATATCCAATAGTACTTCATCCCTTCATACTCTTGGGGTATCCCACATATCGAGATAAAACTCGTACTTATTTTGTCCAAAGCCCACTCCGTGGAATATCATTATCCTCTCCAGGGGTCAAGGGTCCTCACAGGGTACTACCACCCTTGAAATGCACAAATTCATCCATAGACCATATTTCTCATATTCTCGAAAATGATCAAAATCTTTCTTCATAGAGTAACTACTCATAAAATCCAAATCAATACGGTGTTATCGATGGCTCCCACCTCCCACCCGCCGCCACCCTAACCCTAGCGCTATCCACCGCCGGCGATCTCTACCTCTAGCCGTGAGATTGCCTTTCTGATCGCACCATCCTCTCCGGCGTCCTTCGCCACCCACGCTGGTGGCCTCCTTCATGGTTGTTCATGCGTCCATCTCCCCGGGGTTGGATTTCTCCCCTGGGATGGGTCTCGCGCAAGAGATCAGGCGCACCCTTCATAGGACGGTGCACCCTTCGGATGGATCTGGCCACTTCACTATGGTGGTCTCATTTACATGCCATTCTTTCCGGTTACCTGAGGAGAATGTTGGCCTTGCATTGGAATCTGCGATCGGAGGTTATTGTTCCCATCTCAAGGTATCGTTCCTTAGTGACTCTGTGTTTTCTTTCAACATTTCATGCAAGGAAGTGGGGTTTTTCATTCTTCATCAACGTAGCTTTGTTTGCATCCAATTCAAATGTGTTTTCCATCTTTGGGGCCATGGTGGTCCGGACTGGGAGAAAGAGTTCAGCTTGTGGCAGTCTGAGTGTCAACAGGAATGGATCCTGGTTAGTCCATCCAAGCACCGGGTATGTTTAGGGCTTGAAGCTTTGGGCCAGGTCCCTGCTAAATGTTCTTTAAGGCCACATGGATCTAAGCCTGCCTCTAGGAAGAAGCTACGTTTTGCTACTTTTCTCAATTAACCTGCTCGCAAAGGTTATAGTTTTGCTCCCTCTGCTGTGGATGTTTTAACAGTTCAAGAAGCTGGGTGACGGTGTCCTGGACTAGGGGTACTCACCACGTCATCTCTCGACCAGCTGGATCAGGCCGAGGACCCCCGTGGAGGTTCACTTATGGGCCACTTCGGGCAGCCCATGCCGCATACAAGGAGGATTCCACAAGACTTGGCGCCCAAGACAAGGACTCCTCTAAACCCTAGGCCTACGGTGCATATATAAACCGAAGCCAGGCTAGTCAATGGCCAATCTCATATTCACTACTACTATCTCGTGGTAGATACATGTACTCTGTACTACACCCATATGAATACAATCAAAAGCAGCATGTAGGGTATTATCTCTTCGAGAGAGCACAAAGCTGGGTAAAATCCCGTGTCCATGTTACCATCGCTCCAAGACGCCTAGCTTAGGACCCCCACTACGAGATATGTCGGATATTGAACCGACATTGGTGCTTTCATTGAGAGCCTGCTAGGTGATCGTTGTGGTGCGATGGGATATTTAACGAACGCCAGATGTGGTGATGTTTTTCTAGTCAGATTTGTTCCATGTCAGTTTCCTTTTTCTATTATTACTATTGGTTCGTGCAAATTATGTTCACGGATTTTTGCTAGATCGGATCACGAGTTCGGATGATGGCGTCGGCATGCAGCGTTTGATAGTCCGCCCAAACTAATCTCCTTTGACGGCTCGATCCGCTTATGGAGACTTCGACGTCAACTGATCATACAGCGGCAGCGCTACTAGCAGGGAGCAGGCGCGTTGACGGGGACCAGCCAGGGCGGCGGGCAGCACCAATGACCGTGCAAAATCCTGGCGTCCGTAGCCTTCGGAGCGGACAGAGGATTGCAAGGCATCGTAAAGCACAAGCCTACTTGAGTTCACGTGAAGATGTCTTGTCTGCTAGTGCTAGCCCAATTAAATACTAGTATATGCGGGAGCGCTTGACCAGTTGAGAGCAATTCCTCATGTCAAGATCACATCAAATCTGCCAGTGCTAGTACAAGCAGGTGAATCCACATACGTTCTCAGTGCTACAGCCGCACGTCGAACGATTTGCTAGGTGATATCTTCTTGAGTTTTTCTTCTCACGCGTGATATTTTCACACATGGTATATTTTTGCCTGGTTTGCATGATTTTTCTGTATAGTTTCTCTGTGGCCGGTTACAATTCGGTCTGCAGTCACTTGTTTGATGCGATGGTCCGGACGGTTCGAGTATTGTCGGTTCTGGCTCAGTCTGCTTCATCCTAAGTCCATGAACACTTCATCCGCGGCTCGGGTTACCATGCAAATTTGAACCACTTCATCATCGTCTTGTGGATTTTTTGACCGGCGTCGACGCCTCAACTCCATCGAACCGTCGAGGCCATATTTCTTATACCTCCTTAAATCAATCAAGTAGAGAAAAATTATTATTATTATTTGTTATTCTCTTTTACTGCACTATTTTATGTGTGCAGATAATCAACTTCGCTTGCGTCATGCGGTCAACTCTGTGGGCCAATGTCATCGTCCTGCTTGCATCGATCAAGTTGTGGTGTCACCTCAGCACGCGTCCCTGTGCCAGCATCTCAGCTCTCCGGCCATTTTTACTTAATTATTTACTTCGCTTAAATTAATTAAGTAAAAGATTTTTTTAATTATATTGTCATTACTACAACTATGCCACAACATGCATGTGAGACTGGCGATAGTTCGGCTCGGCCGAGGAGATGGCGCAGTACCGTACACAACATGCATGTGAGACCGACGATAGTTCGGCTCAGCTCAGTCACAGGGAGATTTGATCTTTCTTTTTCCCTACTATTTAATTAAGTTTGGAGGTCGTCTACACTTTTCATTAATGGTCTATCTTCCATGTGCTTCCCTGATGCAATTAACACTACTAGTTGCTGAGCACCCACATGTATCTCTTCGGATTGCTACAATGAATAAACCAGGTGCTATTAATCCTAGTAATTTTTTGCTTGCTTGGGTTTATTTTTCCCGAGGAATTATTACTCTAGTTTGTTCCAAGATCTGTACACAGCTCTGTCAAATGATGGCCGCATTAACAATGGTTGCGGGATAGTTCAGTCAGTTTCCCGTCCTCAGTTCGGCGAACGCCGCATCGGGGACTCGGACCACCCTGCAAATTCAGGCTTTGTCACGCCGACGCTCCGCATCGACATTGGCTTCAATGTCAGGCCACATCTCCATTAAAAAATAATATTCTGCGTAAATTAATTATGCGAGGATTTTTATATATTTATATTTTTTGGACTGCGCTATTTTACATGTGTAGGTAATCGACTTCGAGTGCATCACGCGGTGTTCGGCAAGCTGACGTCGTCGTCCCAATCGGCGTAAATCAGCTCTCTTGATCACCTTGTTGGTCGAATTGCCATTCCGACATGTTCGGTTGCCTCGGGGACTCCGCCATCGCTGAGAGTACTCTACCTCATCGAGTGTTCGGCACACGGGCCATATTTTTCTTATTACTCTTTTTTGCATAAATTATTTATTATGCTATTAATTTTTTAATTTAGTATTATTACTATTATCTCCGGCTTGCACTATTTTCTGTGCACAGATAAATGATCCGGGTTGGGCAGCGCTGTCACCTCGGCGTGCCGACCTACCACGTCAGCTCGGCTAGACCGGGGCTTCGTCATCACTTCATTAACCCACGCCGGAGACTTCGGCGTCACACTGTCGGCCTGCTCCATTGCCTCGGTTGGACTGGTGTTCCACCTCGCCACATTGCCGTACTATGTCGCCACTTCGGAGTGCCGAGCTCTTCGCTCCGCCACCTCGGGACCGGCTTCAGGTGTAACACCCCGCATGTAACTTGCCATAATTGTAACTCCGACTCTTGCCATTTCCGTCTATGTGATATGTTTTCCCTCCGTTGTTGGGTTTTGTCTTTCGTTTTGTATTTTGTCATGTCATGCATTTTCATATCATGTCATCATGTGCATTGCATTCGCATACGTGTTCGTCTTGTGCATCCGAGCATTTTCCCCGTTGTCCGTTTTCCAATCCGGCGCTCCTATCTCCTCCGGTGCACCCCTCTTGTTTTCTTTCGTGTGCATGTGTCAAACTTTCTCGGAATGGACCGAGGCTTGTCAAGTGGTCTTAATATACCACCCGGAGTCTACCGGTCAAGTTTCGTTCCATTCGGAGGTCGTTTGGTACTCCAACGGTTAACCGGGCCTCCGCAAAGTCCATTTGAGTATCCAGCAAAAACCCCCTCCAAAACCAGCCCAAAGCCCACCAAACTCTCTTCCATGCTCTAGGTCGTTCGATCACGATCGTGTGGGCGAAAACCGCACCTCATTTGGAGTCTCCTAGCTCCCTCTACCTATAAATGAGTGGACATCCCGAAAAACGAAACTGCAGTCGAAACCCTAATT